>NC_043996.1:28542636-28567636 GCF_902150065.1 Myripristis murdjan | reverse complement strand
CCGACTGAAATAAATAAATAAACGAATAAATAAATAGGCAATTAGCAAAACTGTCTGGCCGATAATCAGTCAGTCCGACGTCAGCATGTGGATTTTCCTCCACGAATGAAGCGGCTGACAGATGTGACTGGACGGAATTATTATTATTATTATTATTATTATTATTATTATTAATTAATTTATTTATTTTTACAAGAACTGTCTTCAAAATCTCACCAATGCTGGGTCAATCTATCTCAGTTCATTAAATCTGAAAAAAAAATTAACTGATTGATTTAACTCAAAGGGGAAAAAAATTTAAACAAGTGAGGGGGTTGTACTTTTTTTTTTTATATTTGTTTGTTTTTGTTTTTAGTCGTTCATGTTTGGCATTCAAGGTTTGGAGCACCATATCTCAAAAGCTGTTTTTATATGACAAAAATATTCTTGTCTCACGATTCATCAGCTGATAAAAAAAAAAAAAAGAAAAAGAAAAAAGAAATTTCCAATACACTTTGTTTTTGGGGGTGAACATTTGAACTTGTTTCAGTTGGGGGGAAAATAATCCCCCAAATGACAGCTTTCCATAGGATTACATGTAAAAAAAAAAAAAAAAAAAAAAAAGTAGAAAAAAGACTGTTTTAAAATGACAGAAATGCAGAAAACCCTATCAAATGGCATCTTATTTATTTGATTTTAAGTATTTTATTATAACAGCATGCTGGGGCGGGACATAACATGGAGACACACAAACAGGACATCAGTTAGCTTTTCTTATAAAATTTTTTTTAAAAAAAGGTTTAAAGGTTGGTTTAATTGGTTGGAAATGGTATTCCCGCCTCCTGGTGCAACATGAGGTCTGACCTTTCACTCGGATATTTTTCAGGATGTAAAAAGAAGAAATGGGAGTTCATCTCATGAGGATTTTACAGACATATTTCACACAAAGTAATATGGAACTATAACAACATGGCAGGTACATGAGAAGAGGCTCGTATGAAAGTTTCACTTCAGGAAAAGGACAGTGAGAGCAGTGAAGGTGCAGCAGCAGAGGCTTCAGGGAAACAACCTGCAGGAGGGACATCAGTTCGGGACGACGTCGGCTAAACTGGGAGTAATCATCATGTGCACGTGTAGTATACTTAATTTTTGCCACATAGTTACGCAATAAACAGACAAAAAAAATACTCAGTAAAAGCCAGCGATAAAGAATAACTCATATAAAGCAGCATCAAACTATGTGGATATTAGAATTAGATGCTAATGTCCTTGTTTTTCACATTTCATTGACTTCTGTTTCTATTTATAACCACAAAACAAGACATTTAAAGGCTGTGGAAAATGGTGATCAACATTTCTCACCGTTTTACGGATTAAACAACAAACTAATTGATCGAGAAAATAATAGGCATGTCAATCGATACTGAAAATAATCGTTGGTTGCGGCTCTGTAAAATATAAATACAATCACTGCTGTTTTCCTGCTGTGAGCTCCGTACTGTAAAATACACACCGTCACATTAATGTGACCAGCTGCGGATAAACGCCTCTAACAAATATAGTAAACAGTATGTTGTGTTATATATCAGAATCAGAAATACTTTATTGATCCCCGAGGGCAAACTGGGTCAGCGCCAGTTGCTCAAAGAAGAATATTTATGTCTATGCAGGCATAAGTGAAATAACAAGAAACAGAAAAAGGAAAATATGTGCATCTGAAATTTGCAAAAAAAAAAAAAAAAAAAGCATGTGCATTATGTAGAAATATGTGCATTAATCCTAGAGTCATATCACAACAATAAACACAGAAATAAGAAATGGAGACTGTATGGATAATATGGATTATGTGTTAGGAGGTTAGGGTGTGGATCCTGTGCCGCTGAGTCAGCACGTGCGCTCTGATTGGTCTAATTGTCAGGAATTACCGGGTCAACGAGGCTGTTGACCTATCGGTGAAGAGAGAGGGAGCCCTCGACCCTGCGAACCCCACGGGAGCGTTTTAAATACTCCTCTGTGAGTGTGAGAGTGTGTGTGTGTGTGTGTGTGTTTGAGTGTGTGAACGTGTGTATGAAGTGAACGGGGTATTTGCTGGTATACGTGCGTGACTAATCATATTTGTGTGTGTGTGTGTGTGTGTGTGTGTGATTAAAGGCAAAAGCCACCTGAGACAGCCCTCCGTCTGTGTGGGTTTCTGTGGTTTTCAGGGAGGATGAGGCGGCGGGCGGTGTGTTAAAGGGGCAGCCCATCAATTTATTAACCCGGGCTTAGGGTTAGGGCTATTTTACCTTTTACTGCATCGTCGTTAAAGGGGCAGTCACATCAAACTGCCAGCGTGTCTTGAAATATCTCAGCGTTCAAGAGCCCTATCGATACTCTCACATAACGACATAGATAGATAGATAGATGGATGGGAAATGTAGGAAATGAATAACTTAAGTAGAAGTAGAGGAGGCAGGTTGGGAACAGCAAAAAGGCAGTTTACTGAAATTAATTACAAATTAACTGGACAGAACTGAATGTCACAGATTCATGATAAGGAACTTTTTTTTTTTTTTCTATGTGTTTGTATAGTTTAGCTCCAAGGCCCCTTCATTAACATTTTACCGTGAAATATCACACACACACAAGATCATCAAAATTTGCTCAAATCACTTTTGCAATCACAGCAACAAAACAGCGAGATACTAACCCTACAAATATTAGAGTGTTAGTTCTAATCCGTGTAAAAGTGATGTTAAAGAACAGCTGAAAGACAGAGACAGTCATGTTGTCCTTAAGGTCTGGTCGTGCCTCTCACACCTGGCCTACAGGTATGTTCATCACTCTCAGGTGGAACTGGAAGGGTCATTTTATTTAATTGTTATATTTGCCTTGTATACACGCTTCAGAGACAACACATGGAAATTAGCATTATGCTGTATCTGCTGCAATACATTTGTTTGACATAAAGCAATAAATGAAATGAAGTGAACCCGTGGAAGAGGAGTGTTTAACGTGTGTGTTCAACTGTTTTGCAGATTAAAAGTTTCCGGCCGCCGTCACTTTCTCTGCGACGGAGACGGACGAGCCTGAACTCTTTCCCGTCTCAAATCATCGCTTCACCTCCCGTCTCTTTCCCCGGCTCGTCTCCTTTAATCAGCTCATTTCCCTCCCTAATCAATAACTCGTCGTCCCACATGCAAATATCTTCCCGTCCACGGTCGCGCAGCTTCGTCTCTGTAAAAGCCCGGGCTTCGTTTCAAAGTGGACGGCGGCGGCGGCTCCTCAGTCCGGCTTTAATAAACGAGGCGGCTCCGGCGATTGGAAAAAATCAGGCCCCTAATTGTCAAATTGAATCTAACGCTAACAAACCGTATTACGAGGTTAACGTCCTGGACACTTCCATTGTGTCTCAGTCAGACGGGGGTTTGTCTGGAAAACACATCGGCACTTTGTTTCCCCGCGTCTGCTCGTCTTCGTTTTGGGCATTAGAGCCAATTCCTCTGTTTAAGACCTCGTTTAGCGAAGGAAAGCCGACGGTTCCTGCTTCGTGCTTTCCTCCCGCCGCTGGTTTTTACACACATTCCCACTGTGAGCTGCCCGGCGCAAAACTACACTCATCCAGACGGTCGAATCTCAATCAAATCTCCAAAATCCTTAAAGCGGAGTGAGAGACGTAACGTGGAGATGCTTCATTCAAAAATTTAAAAAGAAAAACAGGAAATCAGCCACTGAGAGAAACGGTTTGTCTTTTGATGGGATGGATGGACAAGAAGGATTGTTTAAAAAATAAATAAATAAATAAATCTGTGTGGGTTTGCATGGTTGTCATTTTTTATTTAAGCCTACTTAGTGCAGCACGAGCTCTGACCTTTGACTCCGATGTTTTCCGGGGCGTGAAAAAGAAGCAGCGGGGGCTCACCTCACGGGGCGTTTACTGGCCTATTTCACAGGAAGTCACATCGAACTGAGAGAAACACATTTATTCTGCTAATGAGCTCTCTCACCGCGGCATCTACGTCCAGCTCAGGAGGCGCATAGGAAGTGTTTTAGTTTTCTGATTGTTTGGAATAAAAAGAAGAAGAAGAAGAGCTGGGTAGTTCACTGAAGTGGAAGTACCTAATTACATGTATTCATTTTACTGTAACTTTTTATGTACTTTTACCATTTTGAGTATTTTTTTTAAGTCAGTAATTGTATTTTACTTTTAGCAGATTTTTCACTACATCTTGAATCAGATCCATCCAGATTGTGGAACCTTTCACAATAAAAGCTCAGTCAGCAACGATGTAAAAACGAACCTGCTTCTACTTTTTGTCATGTCCAAATTTCACAATAAAAGCTGCGTGATGAAAAACTGCAGCGAGGACCATTTAGACTCACCTGGGGAAAAAAAAAAAAAATGTGGCATGTGACTCCGACTCCAACATGGAGACTGAATTAAACGTAATGAGGAACCCTTTAATGGGTAAAGCTGCCGGTGTGTTTGGGGGCGGGGCCAGGGGGCGGAGCCAAACGCAGGCAGCCTCACTTCGATGTTCATCCGGCCAAAAAAAGACCAAAGAGCTCAGAGCAAACGGAGGCCGACAGAGCAGGAGGGGTGAGGTGGGGGTCAGAGCTTTAATTTGGTTTTGAGGTACCCACACACACACCCACACACACACACACACACACACACACACACACAGAGAGCAGGGTGTGTTGGGTCACCTATGTAAGGCGTGTGTGTAGAGGTCATGAGAAGCGACACAGTGGCGGCTAAATAAACCTCTGACAGCTGGTCCAACACACACACACACACACACACACACACAGGACAGGTCATGTTCCTCAGAGTCTATAAAGCAGAGCCACTCAGTAGAAAGCCTGTTAACAGGATGATTCAGGTGCAACATTTTGAGATCTTATTACCAGGAAGTGAACGTCAGAGCAGAGCTGAATTTCAAAATAAAGGGTCGAATCTGACGACACCAGCCAGAAAAATTTGGTGATCAACACTTTTCACCAACTTCTGGCATTTTCTGGACCAAACAACTAATCAATTAATCGAGAAAATACTCAAGAGATTAATCCGTAAAAAAAATAATCACCATTTTTGATCAATATTTCAAGATATAAACTTGCAGTGACTGTATTCCTTTAAATACTTTCAATAAGTAAGTAAGCAGCACTAGACAATCCTAGATGTCTTCCTGGTCAGTAAAACCCCGCCCTGCTGTGAACACACAGACCCTGAACGCACCATGGTCGCTGCGAACACATAGTCCCTGAACACACCATAGCTGCTGTGAACACATAGTCCCTGAACGCAACATGGCTGCTGTGAACACACTGGCTCTGAACACACCACAGCCGCTATGAGCACACAGGCCCTGAACGCACCATGGTCGCTGTGAACACATAGTCCCTGAACGCACCATGGTCGCTGTGAACACATAGTCCCTGAACGCACCATAGCTGCTGTGAACACGTGGTCCCTGAACGCACCATGGTCGCTGTGAACACGCTGGCTCAGAACACACCACAGCCGCTGTGAACACACAGGCCCTGAATGCACCATGGTCGCTGTGAACACATAGTCCCTGAACGCACCATAGCCGCTGTGAACACGTGGTCCCTGAACGCACCATAGCTGCTGTGAACACGTGGTCCCTGAACGCACCACGGCTGCTGTGAACACGTGGTCCCTGAACGCACCGTGGCTGCTGTGAACACGTGGTCCCTGAACGCACCGTGGCTGCTGTGAACACGTGGTCCCTGAACGCACCGCGGCTGCAGAGAAAAGGACAGTGGAGCTTAAAGCCGCTGCTCAAATATTTGGTTTAGATACTTTTGAGGGGAGGTTTCATACAATATGCTGTGGAGAGACTGGATAACAGTGTGTGTGTGTGTGTGTGTGTGTGTGTGTGCAGGCACGAGAGCGAGTGTGAGTGCAGCAATGTCCACACACACACACACACACACACACACACACACACACACACACACACACACACACACAGAGAGCACATTAAACAATAGCCCGTTTCACATGATTTCAACCTGACACCCCCGAACAAATGGCCATGTTAACGCGTTAAATATGAATGAATATGGAAAGAGAGCAGAAGGCTAGGAGGGTTCACACACACACACACACACACACACACACTTTCTATATTGTGGGAGATTGCCCTACTTACATTAATGACAGAATGTGGGTGAGAGTGTATGTGTGTTTCTGGTTTTCTAGGGGAGAAGAGTAGTTGTGTGTGTGTGTGTGTGTGTGTGTGTGTGTGTGTGTGTGTGTGTGTGTTCACAGTGACCTTCAGGCACAGCTGAGGGTCTGAGTGCCAGCTCTGCCGTTCATATGACTGGAATGCATGACCGAATCCCTACCACATCAACATACATGAGTGTGTGTGTGAGCGCGCACACGCATGTATGTGTGAGTGTGTGTGTGTGTGTGTGTGTGTGTGACTGCACATGTATCGCGATGGCTCCTTAGCAGAATTAGCTGTAAAACTGTCATTCACGGTAGAAACCAGAGACTCCTGTTTGCATGTTTCTGAGTACACAGGGTGGAAACTCTGTGTGAGTGTGAGTGTGTGTGTGTGTGTGTGTGTGTGTGTGTGTGCACACCCCCCAGCCTTCCCTCAAAGCCTGTGTGTCCTAGTATGCATATGACAGACAATGGCTACTGTGTGTGTGTATGTCTGTGTGTGACTGTAGTTTTTGTGTGTTATGGAGGTAGTCATAGTTACACACACACACACACACACACACACACACACACACACACACACACACACAAAGAAGCACAAAGGGAGCTGTATTCACTGGCTGCACACACACACACACACACACACACACACACACACGACACACCAACTGTCACTAGCCTTGTGATCTCAGCTCAGCTACAGGCCAGTAAAACAAAAAAAAACAACAAAAAAAAAACATCAACATAATTAAAAATAAAAACTGTAACAATGTAACAGGTGATGAAGGGCTGTGATTGGTCCGTTAGGCCGCTCTGAACGTCCACCTCCATGTTTTTCCACAGCAAGGGAAGTCAAACCGAAGACGCCTCAGCTGTGGGCGGGAGAGGTCGGAGGTCGTGAACGCATCATCAGTCAAAAACGCGCTTTCGAGCTGCATTGTGGGAAAAACATGACGCTTACTAATCTAGAAACAAAATAAAAAAAAAAAAAAAAACAGCCGAGGACAACTGACTTTACATTTCATGGGTCTGATGAACAACTACAGTGATATTTTGTATTTTTACCTCTGATAAAGGGTTGAGAAATGGCGGCTGGGAATTTAAAAAGCTTAAAAGCTGCTCTATTTGATTTTTTTTTCTAGCAGGAAGAATAAACTTAACATCAAAAGCAGCATAAAATGATCTCAATCTTATTAAATTCATGGAGGAAAACATCCCAAGACGTCATTTTGGACACCTCTGTTGTTATTGCACATTGTATACATCGATGCACACTGGTTTTTTTGGTTTTTTGCACATTGTTTTTTGCACATTGGGTACTTAGATCTTTAGATCTCGAGTGTCATCTTTTATTCTTTATTTTTTATTCTTTATTCTTTATTTTTCTTTATTTTTTATTTACTTAATCTTGTACTCTGTGGATACTGCTGAAAACTGTGAATTTCCTTCGGGATGAATAAAGTATCTATCTATCTATCTATCTTATCTGTCTTCTGTCAGCACAGAATCACAATCAGTTTGATGCTGCCGTCTCATATTTTGGCGCAGAATTATTCGTTTTTGCGCCTCCGTGGACAGCACGAGCTACGGCGTCACTTCAGCGTCATGAAGCCAAATCAGCTTGAACTCATCCGCCAGAAAAAAATAGACCACTGTGGTTGATTTTAGTCTTTCCCATATTCCAGTTGTTCCAGTCTAAACACTGAGACCTGGTCCTAAAGAGCAGCCACCACACTGTTGTAACTGAATAATACAGGCACCTAAAACAATGTGGCTTGAGTTGAAGTTAGTTAAAAAAACAAAAACAAAAAAAAAAAAAGCAGATTAGGCACGTTTCCGTTCGCTGGTTTGGAGTGAGTAAACTCGGCTGTGCAAGGCAGAGTTTTGTCAGTAGTTGGCGCTAAAAGCTATGTTTCTCAAAGCTGTGATAAACAGAGTAGAAGAAGCAGAGGCTGCAGACTGAAAAAATGGACAAAGGTTGAATATCCAGGAACTGAAAAGACTTAAATGTTCAAGCTACGTCAGAATTTATTCAGCAAAGGTGTTTCTGTCTCTCATTTAGTGCATCGACTCTCCTGAAAAAAGCAAAAAAAAACCTAAAAAAAACACATCAAGCGAGTATTAAAAGCTTTTTCGCAAATTTGACTTTATTTTTTTCTAATTTCGGCGTTTGCGTCAACCTTTCCTAACGCGATACTTCAAAATGCACGAGAGAAACTACACAGCAAAGCACGTGAGGAACCACAGGCCTGTACTGAGGAGGAGCCGACCCACCAAGAAAAACAGAAAGCTGCTCGCCGGTCGCTCTGATGAAGTCATTTCTTTTAGACATAAATAAAGGTTTGTGCTGATGAAGCTGTGGCGAGCTAACAGATTAGCTTCCATGGTGTTTTGTTTTGTTTTTGTGTTTTTAACAGAGAAACAGATCGGGTAATTATGGCTGCTAAAGAAATCTGTGGGTTTTGTTAGACTGATCGACTCTGTGAAGGTCTGAGTGGCAGAGGCAGAGGCCTATCAAGCAGCAGCAGAGAGGAAACTGAAATATAACCAGTAAAAAAATAAATAAATAAATAAAATCAGGAGTACATGAGCTTGGAAAACCGTTTTTTTCCTGCACAAATAAACTTGATCAGACAGGAGAAACGAGCCAGACGACCCCGTCACGCTCGTTTTGTTCTGCCTTTGTAGCTTTTCCACATCGTGTTTCATTATCAGATTAAACTTTAATGATCCCTGCGGGCCGACGGGGCGGCTGCAGACGACAAACAGCGCAAGAGTAAGAAAGAAAAACAGAATATGAACAAGAAACGAGCAACAGCGTCTCACACAAATATCTGGTGATGATACTGGAGCATGGAGAGCGTGCAAAATGTTGGCGGTATAGAGAAAAATATGTAGAAATGTGGAAAAAAAAAAAAAAAAAGAGCGGGTCATTTCAGGTGGCACAGCTCCACAGCATCCGGACGTTTTGTCATCGCTGGACGTGACGGGGAGGCCGGACAGACGGAGGAGGAGTGTTTTCTCCAGGACCTCGAAGGTGCACGAGTCATTACGGCTGTGACGAGGCCGGCCTGATGGGATTAATTGGTTTTGTCAGAGTGAGTCAGTGTGAATCAGTGTGTTTCTGGCCTGCGACGACTCGACCTCGGCGAGCGGAGCTGATAAACAGGGAGAGGCAGGCGGGTCGGCGACCTCTATCACGTTACATCTGCTGCTCTCCTGTCAGCCCGCGTCCAATAACGCAGAAGGAAAGCGGCGTGACGGAGCCGTCCGCCGGGAGGAAGCACCTGCACGCCGCCGCCGTTCCCCCAGAGCTGCTACCAATGATTATTTTCACTGGAGTTTTTTTTTCCTTTGATTAATCGACTGATCATTTAGTCTGTGGAGCGTCAAAAATAAAGCCAAAGTCTCGTGGGAAGTGATCGCAGGCCAAAGAGATGTCGTAGTCTGACCAGCAGCCAAAAAAAAAAAACTAAACTATTCATTTTATAACGATTTGAACGGAGAAAAGGAAGAAAAACCTGTTAATAAAGCTGGAATCAGCAAAAGTTTGGGATTTTTTGCCTTTATTGTCCTTCAAAGTGGAAAATTATCTTTGGCTCGAACACAAATAAATCATTGACTTGATAAACGACTGATCGAGTAACTGATTAACGGACTCGTCGTTTCAGAGCTCGTTTTGGCCTCGATCCGAGGACGACACGCTCCTCGACGAGTGGAGAAAACTCCCCCGGGGCCGAGGAAACACATCGTCGCTGTTTTTCTTGGTTCCTTGAAAGCTCGCATATTTGGGAATTCGTCCCGACGACATAGGAGCAGGAACAGCGGCCAAATCCAGACAACGCGGGCCGGATTCAGACGCACACTCAAACACAACATTTCACGTTCTCTTGCTTCCCTTTTGACAGAAACGGTGAGATTTTCAAGCCAAAAAGTCGAAAACCACGTGAAAGAGTGTGTGTTCAGATGTTACACGCCCACGTTTAACCATAAACACAGGTCTTAAATCCATACCTACATAGACTATAATATAAATCCAGATGGCAACAAGTTTCTTCAGCAACAAGCAGCTCCTGCACTGATTAACTGTAAAATTCAGGTATCATACAAGCAAAGAAGTACTTTTCTGTTTTCTGGCAACTTTACACACAGACAGTGTGATTTATATGCATTCAGTGGAACCAAAAAGTTTGCACAAAAGACATTTTCAAATCAACAGTTTTTTTTTCCACGCTTCCATTTCTTGTTGTGGTGCGTGTTTCCTCCTCGAGAGCCAAAGGCAGCCAAATGCCAAGGAATGCTTTGCCTTTAGAGCTTCGTTTTCCTTTTCTGTGGTAAATAAAGTTTAAAAAAAAAAAAAAAAAAAAAAAAGTAAAGAGTAAAGTGGGATACATCTGGGCACACGCTGCCCAGACTTCCCCCCTCTAGGTCTCGGGCCTGAAGAGCCGGCGGGCTAAATAAAGCCTGACGTGACGCAGAGCAGCGTGACGCAAGAATCAGAGAAATGGGACAGACGTGGACGAGCGAGGCCGACTTGGCCTGGGAGGTTTGAAAAGTGAGAAAGTGTATTTCACGGAAGAAAGGAGGGAGGGAGGGAGGGAGAGGACTCACGGTTATAAATATGCTGATGATTTGAATTTGTAAGGTCACACTTTCCCCTGGAGGGGCAGAGCGATATTAAAGGCAATGACACGCAGGGCGGCGTTTTGGCCAAGAAGTTGCCTCAGCATTCCTGCTCTAATCCTGCGGGAGCACCTTGTTGCCAGGAAACATTTAAATAGACGTTTGACCCTGTGGCTCGCTTTTGTTGCTCATTACCGGGAGCGCCGCATCGCCTCGCACATCGCCCTCTCAGAAAAAAAAAAAAAAAAAAAAAAAAAACAATAATAATAAAAATGACCCTGTATACCACGACCTTACGTCTGGCTTAGTGCTCCTGAGTGCCTTTGAAGTCGTGCGTGAAATTTTCAGCGGCGAAACATGCAGCTGTGCTCATGGGCTTGGATATATGCTGAGTCACCGTCCGAGGCCTTGTGCAAAAATATCTCAGACATTCATGTCATGGACAGCGTTACAGTTTGCTTAAATATTCATGGAGTCGCACTCTCTAAGCTGATCTGAACGTGATTTTGCATGTTTACTCAAAGCTCGAGGAGATTGCTTTGGCCCCCTGTTTCCTTCCCTATAGCATTTCCATCAGACATGATTATCCTGGGGAAACATCTTCGTATATAAATATGCATATAAAGTCTATACACCCTTTCAAATTTTCCAGCTGAAATGAAAACCCATTAAAAACGACATTCACTGCGCGAATCAGCTTCGTTTGGATATCCGGTGAAATTGAAGGTAAAAAGAAGAGGCAGTCAGTTTGGATGAGTCTCCTTCCATTTAGCACGTCCCGAGCTGAGCATTTTCCCACATTTTTGCTCGCTCAGACTCCAACAGGGCTTCCTGCGCAGCCGTTTTATGTCTTTCACGGTTTGCCTGCAAATGCCGGCGATCCAAAGAACTCAAGTTTCCTCCGCTGTTTCCCCAGTCTGGACGGAAGAATCGGCTAAAACACCTGCGATGTGCATGTGTAAATGCAGAGCTCTGGTGAAATGCTTTGTTTTTCTGTCAGTGTGAATATGTCCTCTGTCAGCCCCGCAGCCTTTGGGGCATTTCTGTTTCCTCTCCGTCTGAGGGAGGAAGGTGACGGGTGTTAACTCCGGGTGTTACGCGGCATAACGCTGACGTGCTGTCGAGGCCGGGGCGGACGATGAAAGAGGCCGTCACACAAATCAAATCTGACTGTTTTGACATAAGCCCTGTTAGAGGGTTTTCACTCCTTTCCCAAACCGCAAAACAAGAAAAAAAAAAAAAAATCATTCCTTTGACAACTGATGATTAGAGAAATGTGTTTTTTGGTCCCTTTTTTTACAGGTTTTAATATCGTATCAAAGATTCCCTGGTGAGGCCGAGGCTGCGCTTGAGGTTTATATTCAGCCTTTTTTAATCAAGTTTTGGCTTTGCGGCTTGCACCCCCCCCCCAAAAAATAACACTCTTGGAAGATATGAATATCAACATGTGGGTCATGATTTATTGGGGATCCAGTGGTTTTGAGGATATTAAAAATGGCATAAAACCTGGCCAAAAAAAAAAAAAACGGTTGCACTTGATACAAGAAAACTGGTTTAAAGCGATCAGATCAGCTGGAGAACGCCTCGGTACGGGAAGTCGATGACAACAGCTCTTCAGCGTCCTTGAAAACGAGCCATTAAGGAGCCCTTGAGCAAGGCACTCGACCGCCTGTTGCAAGAGGTTTGTTGAAACGTGCATGCTTCGTCGATAAAAACTCAACTCAACTCAACTTTATTTATATAGCACTTTAAGAACAACCACAGCTGAAACAAAGTGCTGTACAAAAATGAAAAAAAAAAAAAAAAACAGCAAAACAGAAAGAAAAGTAGAAAGAATAAAAACAATCAAACAAATTAAAACAGAGCCAGGTCTGATGTTGGAATTTAAAATCAATGTGCATAAATGATCATAAAACAACAAGACAGTAAAAGTAATAAAACAGTAAAAAGGAATATAAACAATAGAACAAATTAAAACAGAGCGACGTCTCATGCTGGGTTAAAAGCCAATGAGTAAAAATGGGTTTTAAGACTGGTTTTAAAACGGAGACAATTCTAGCGTCGCTTTTGTTTGTAATGGGGCTGGACTTTCTGACCGTTTCGTCCCACAGCGTCGCTGCGGTGCATCTTTATTCATAACCGGCATTCAGAGTGAATAGACTCGGCTCAGGAGGAGACAATTAAACCCATCCATAGAGAAAGACGCACCGCCATCCTCCGCCATTCAAATCTTTCCCCTGCCGCCGAAAGGTCGTCCATCTCGGCGCCTGAAATCGGACTCTCCGGGGGCCCGATCGGGACGACGCACGGTAATTTGGAGAGAAAAGATGAGGGCTGGAAATAGCCTCAAAAGAGAGAGAGAGAGCAAAAAAGAGAGAGATTGAAACCAGGAAGGCCAGGCCACGTTCATTTCGCCATCGGGGAAATTATAAGACGATCGGGTTTCTTACACCACCGCGACAGATATGAAAACATAAGAGCGTCTTACTCTGACAAAATAAGTCCCGTACACCCTGTAATAGCTTAAACAATCTCCCTTATTTGATTTTCTGTGGCGAAAACGGTTCATTTTTTTCCACTCGGCTGAACTGAGAGGGACATGGGAGCCTTGTAACGACACATAATGTAATAACAGCCAGGTAATACGATAACTTGTAGTAGAAAGAGCAATAAAACTTCCCTCTAAAGCAGTCAAAACCTGTTTAGCACTTATTCAAGCAATAACTTCCCAGATAATTTTAGACTTTAATTATCGTCTCCTCTTAAGTTTGTCCTGATATGTCACATTCTGTTAAAGTTTTACTGCTTTAAGAGGTTTTAAGGAGCGATAACGTCTCTAAAGTTATTACATTACACGGCATTTTTTTTACATTAACGAGTTTATTGCATTGTCAGATCATTTGAAAGCATGAATCGTGACATTTTTTATTGTTTACTTGAGATTTCCATTAACTGTTAGCCTCAGTGACTGCGAGTCTTTGCAGCAGAGTCAAATTATTTCTCGGCGAGCTATTAAATGATTCATTTTCTGTTCCCTACAGCTCCCTGACAAGATAAAATGTGCCGTGTTACGACAACAGATTGTTTAATGTTTGTTTCGCCGGTCATTTGTTTGATTTCTTTGAGGATGCAGGCTAATTTTAGCATAGCACGCCTGGCTAACTGTAACCTAGCCGTAATAGTGGTTGTGTTTAAAGCTGGATTACACAAGAAATTTGTGTTAAAAATACACGCGTCTTAGTCTTAATCACAAATTAGGACTATGTTAGATAGATAGATAGCTAGATCGATAGATAGATAGATAGATAGATATACTTTATTGATCCCAGACTGGGAAATTCACACGTTACAGCAGCATCATCAATAAAAACAAAACAAAACAAAAAAAAAAAAAAATTTAAATTAAAATTTAAAGTATATACAATAGAGACTAAATATGTGAAATATATACACCCTTTCTGCATAATGAGGTGCTTTAAACTTTTTTAAAAAATTCAAATGTTTGTCTGCTTCTGCCGCCGCAAAAGTGTGAAACTGACAAGTGCAGCTTTAACTTGGTTGTGAGCTCCCACTAGCAAATTATTTTATTTATTATTATTTTTCAGCACTATCACCTCTAAAAACTAGTAAACTCTGCTTTGTGAAGTTTTTATTTGTGCTTGTAACTTATTGAAGTTGCTTATTAACTTTTTTCACATCAGTTGGAGCCGGTCGCTGCTAATGTTAGCTCTCTTGTTAGCCACGATGCTATCAAACGTAGCTAATGCTAATGCTAAGCAAGTTTTACATAGTTTTTATGACACTCGACTTTAAACAAACTAGAATTTGAACTTATTACTTATTGTTATGGCAATACACAGTAATTTATTACATTACCAGCACGTTTACTACATCATTTAGAAGAACTGTTTTTTTTTTTTAACATTTGGGCCAATTATGACCCTCCGAAGTGATGACATCATCGGTTGCTACGGGACAAGGCGGAGGTTTTGTAACTGAGGCTCTTGTGATGCGGCCTCGGGTTGAAAGGGAGGCCTGTGCTCGCCGCGCTCGTGCAGTGTTGCCAACTCCTCAGTAAGGAAAGTAGCTATTGGCTGTCCTAAAAGTCGCTAGAAGTCGCCAAATGACGTCATCGCCTAATTTGCATAATTGGCAATTTGCACGTGATTGTAATGGACGCTGTAAGAGAGGAATAACGTCGTGGGAGAGACAAAAAGTGAGTAAAAAACATCCTAAATATGTTTTAGAACTACAAATTTACGGGAAGGGCCGGACCAACAGCGGCTTTGCGCATGCGCGATTCATCTGCTGCCTGGCCGCGGAGTGGTGGGTCTCCTCTCTGCTCCTCTCCTGACTGCAGCCGCCTGCGACTGCCGCGCGCGGCTCGAGGCTGTGACCACCTGTGAGGACTTTGGGGCGGGGGAGGGGCTCGCGGCAGCACCCGCTGCTCACTGAGAACAGGAACTGCAGAGGAACGATACGTGCTTTCATGTCAGTTTCCAAAATACCAGAAGTCTCTAGTAACACCCGGAAAAGTCGCTAGATTTGTCGCTAGTCGCTTTTGACAAAAAAAGTTGCCATGGGGAGTTGGAAAGTCGCCAGATTTAGCGAGAAAGTCGCCAAGTTGGCAACACTGCGCTTGTGAATGGGCCACATTGTAATCGATAGCGTCTACAGAGGCTCCGCTCGCCTCGGCGCTGGGGAGGGCCGACGGGGCGCGGCGAACCAAACGCACCTCCAACAGGCCGCCCCCCCCCCCCAGACGATTAATTAAAACCCAACGCCACCAGAGACACAGGAGAGGAGAGGGAAGGAGGCAGAGAGAAAAAAGACGGAGATGGAAAGGAAGGACAGGATAAGAGAGGATGAAAGAGACAAAGAGAGAGAGTGAGACAAAAACAGTGGGCGAGAGAGAGAGAGAGAGACAGAGAGAGAGAGAGAGACTCCATCACTCATTCATTCTTCTTTTTTTCCATCCACTTTTATGAGTGCTGCTCTCCCACGCATCCCACAATTCCTTGCAGGCATGTCGACACAAACACACACACACACAGGAGCCTTTTTGTACCAACTCTACCGACACACACACACACACACACACTCACACACATACCTAACCCCCCTCCCCCCCAAGCAGGGCATCTGTCACTGGTCATCAGAGAGAGAGAGCATTCCTCCTCTAGTAACACACACATTCACACACACACGTACTTGTAGCTGCAGTCACACACACTCTTACACATAAACACACATGCACAGTCACACACACACACACAGGGTACAGCTAAGTAACAGCTATATCCACATTGCCTGTATCCAAAAACAGAGAAAGAGAGCAAACAGCCTCACTCTATCTCACTCACACACACACACACACACACACACACACACACACACGCAGAGTCATTCTCTTTCCCATGCTGCAGACAGAAAATTGAAAACAGCCTGAATGCCAAACGCTGCATTGCCTTTTTTTTCATTTAGGCTTTTGAATTCCTGCAGAGTTTATTCTTCTGCCGAGACGAGAACGGGAGGGAGGCTTCACCTTAAACTCAAACACACACACACACACACTTTAAAACTTTACCTTTACTTTACCTCTGCACGCACACTCACACACCACATCGTTATGTTCATTTACATTAAGCCGTTACATAATCCCACATGACGTGTTATATGACAGCTTGGACCCGAGGAAACTTTTCCAAACCTTTCAGAAACCAGCGTGTAATTTAAAAAAAAAAAAAAAAAAAAAAAAAAATGAATGTATGCCAACGCTAAAAATACGTTTGTTTTTCTTACTTCCTGGAAAGCTGACAGAGTGCAGATCTGACATTTTCATGGCAGAGGGGGGGGCAATAATTCTCTGCCCAAAAATCATCTTTCATTACACTGCAGATAAACAAAAAATTTGGAAACTGGAAGCGTTTTACATTTATTGCTGTTGTTAAGTTTTTCAACTAGACATCACAGTTCATTTTCCCACCAAGGCTCATTTTAATGTTGTATTTAAGCTTTTTAAACACATTTTTGTCATTATAGTTCAGGTTCAGTTTGACTGCCTGCGGTTCATACGATGTTAAACGTGTTTTGCAGTTAAGATTAAAACATTTCTCAAATTCTGCAGCAGACTGATATCGCCAAAACACTACATATTGATTAAGTTACATAAACTCTTTCTTAATTGACCCGTTTTAGAAACACAAAGACATCATAAGTGCACATAAAGCCCAGGAAGAAACTGGATACGGCAAAAACTTCCTCCAGCACTGTAAAACTGCAGCTGACTTGCGCCGGGATGTCGGATTTTTCCTGCCAGCACATGAACGCGGCGCGATAGCTCCGACTGAAGAATGAAAATGCAGTTTGGATAATCCGGATCTGGACCCAAAGCGAAATCAAATCAACTAATTCTTGATCTGTCCGCCAAACTTTAGCCAAACCCAGAAATCCTGCTGACACACAACGAAACCGCTGGAACCGAGACACTGAACCTCTTTGTCCGCTCGCTTGATACGCGGCCTTGTTGCCCAAACTGACTGTGGTCAGAGTTTGTTTGCGTGCGATTTTAAATCAACCCCAGCCCTCATTTCTTATGAAGATCCGGAAGTGTGGCTGGACAAAGAGCCAAATGAGAGACAAACCAACGGCTCTTTTTGGTGAATGGAGCCAAATTAAACCCCCGCTGAGCTGCACGAGCTTACATAACGACTAATGACGCTTTTCAAGGAAAATGAGGTAAAACATACATTGTTGGTTATGGACTAAATCCTCCATAAATTAGAGGTGCTGGATTTTGCAGCTCGGGTCTACTGTCTAACGTTTTGGAGGTGGACCCGAAAGTTTGGTGGGTTTTTTTTTTTTCCTTGTCTCGGTGGCATTTCGGTGCCCACGCTCTCCGTCTGCCTCTGCGTCCCGGCGTCGGCGTTCAGCCTCGCAGACGTGATGTGAAGGCCTGTTGTTGCGAGCTGTGGGGAGTTTCCACCATGTTTCCCCCGCCGGCGCGCTTCCTCCTCAGTCTGCAGGAGGAAGTGACCTGCAGGACTCCTGGAAGTCCGAGGACGCCCAGCCAATAAAAAAAAAAAAAAAAAAAAAAAAATCCCTTCTCATCATTTGCTCTGTTTCCCTTCCACTTCCTGTAACACCATGTATCTGAGTTACCATGAACAACAATGTATATAACACACACACATATATATATATATGACATATAACACCATGTAAGGATGCTCGCTGTTGGAAATATGACACGGAGATGAAATGAAAATGACACATCCTTATTAAAAAAAAACAAAAAAAAAACATGTATATAATTTATATAAATTGCTGATAACCAGTGGGCTACACTTACTCTGATGAAATTTGGCTTAAATGTCATTCCTTGTATAAAAATATACTCATGAAAAACAAAATTTTATTTAATATGTAGGCCTACTGAAAGGAAAAGCGAATGACTTACTTTTAAAAGACTTAGTCTTACTTGAGCTTTAGCATGCAGCGCTAAAATTCAGTGTCACATTACGTTTATTTAATATATTAGCATCCAAATGGAAAAAAAGATTTTGTAATTCATATCATTATTTAATGTAAAATTACATTTAAACCTTATTTAATGTCACTAAACTTTTGTTGTTGTTGTTGTTGTTGCTATCGAGGCTAGTGAGCTAGCTAAGCAATAACATAAACAAACGATGTTGTGGCCTTTTCAGTGAATGTTAACTAAACCACAATGACACGAGAATTTAACATTAAATATGGTGAAGTTTTAATTCAAAGCTAATTCATTTTTCTCTAATTCATTTGTAGTTACATGCTTCAGTCAAAATATACTTAAGTGTACATACTGGCTTCAAAACAACAACAACAAAAAAGAAATAAATAAAAATACACAAGTACACAAATAATCTGTGCAGGTACAGCCATGAGAGTCACACATTACAACCACCATGAGGAAAAATTCACTTTTCTTCAGCGAGAGCAGCTCTACTGTCCTGTTTCCAACAGTACACAGACTTTATTTTTTTTTTTTTTATTAAACTTTACTTCATCAGAACTAATTTTTCTTTTATAATAATGTCGAATGCAGTATAAACTGCTCTGCTCTGGTCTGTAAAGGCTCATTCTGTATAGTTTTCTGTAAGGATGGCACAGTCTAATGCTGCAGCCGAGTCCAGCAACGCCCATTTTTCCATCAGAGACGTAAAGTGTGTGTGTGTGTGTGTGTAGGGGAGGACCACATGACTGCATTCCTGTGAGCAGAGCAGAGTGGAAGAGAAAAAGAAGAAAGAGGAGGGAAGACGAAAAGAAAGAAAAATGAGGAGAAAGAGGGATCGCAGAGGGTTGAGAGAAAGAGGGAAGAAAGAAAAGGAGGAGAGGCGCGTCTGCCTTCCTCCCAGCAACACAAGCAAACTCTCCTACCGTCTCCTAATGGACTACAATACCCACGAGCCACAGCGTCCAGAGTACAACATGACTTCCCCTCCAGCTGTAAAACAACAATCAGAATCAGACCGAAACTTTTGACCTGAACTTTAACGAGACCATAAAACAAACCCAAAGCTGTGCACGGCGGAGGCCAACAAAATAAATAAATGAATAAAAAACATGCATGTGTGCTGAATCACTGCACCGCATCCAACCCTCATCAAGCTTACTGCACGATACTTCTGAGTAAAATCATCTCCCCGCTCTGGAGGTAATTTTGCCTTTTTCCCCCCCAGGAGAAGTTATTTTGAAGCATTTGCTCGAAACGATGAGGTTTGCCGGTCAGAAACCAAGTCAGTAGGAATTCAATCTGCAGATTTTTACTTTCCCTTGAATTATAACAGCCTGAAAAAAGCTGCACTCATTGCAAACAGAAAAAAATATCTTTGAGTGCTGTGGGACGATTCGCTGAAAGTATCTTGTCATACGGCTAAATCTGGATAACGGCTATAACGTCTTCCCAAGCTTGTCGTTTTTTAAAATTTTTTATTTATTTATTTATTTATTTTCAGCGTGCAGCTCCGTCCCTCCCTGCCTTCGGTCTTACAGCGTGTTTCAGTCAACAAAGGAGGCGTTTCATCAGCGAGGCGAAGGCCCGAGGAGGGTCATGCAGGATTTTAATCAACCGCATGTTGACAGGGAATTCAAACGCACCCTGTCGTCCTCTCGCTGCTGTCTGTGTCGACTCGCCACTTACAGAAGATCACACGGCAAAATAAAGTCTATTCCATCCGATGCACATTTGCACACCCTACAGGAATGCTCTTACGACAGTCTTTAAACATGCAAATCCACAAATTGCAAGCAATGACCCAACGACCCCGTTCTTCTCGATATCAATAATTTCATCTTTTATTAAGTTTTGAAACGTAAATCCTCTTAAAAACAAAATCAGTACATGTGGTGAAATTGCTTCACTCTCTATAAATCAAGTAAAATCTGTTAGATTTTTGTAAACTTGTTTTTAGAAGTAAGTAGTTTTTAGACAGTTTTATGGAAGCTCTTGTTCGTATGTGCTGTATTTGACTCTCTTCACTCACTGCTTGTTCTGCTTTGTTCGGTGGTGTAAAAAGCTGTAATAAAAATAAAATTAATTATGACTGTTGCTGCAGTTCTTGTGTTTACACTGTGAAGAATCTTGGGAATTCAGGCAAATTAAGGAGTGTAAAAACAAGCCCTTATCGTTGTGCTGCCGCCTGCGGTGAGTTAGAAACTTCTGCGTGACTTCGGAGAGGAAATCACAAGGCTGCTCTTTCAGCCCGGCGGCGTTTCCACAGCTTTCACAGCCTGCACCTCTGACAGCTGAGTTTAAGGCTTATCTGGTGATGTGAGGTATAAAGATACGAGAGATAGCAGAAATAAATGAATTATATGAGGTGTAAGATTGACGTTGGGTCGTGACGTTGCAAATGCACACTAGAATATAAAACTGTATCATCTGCAAAGAACAGCACTTTGAGACTACCATGAGGTTTCCCACATGAACTCTTTTATGATGTTTTTTTTTTTTTTTTCTTTTTCTGGAAATACACATAATCTGTAAATGTGCTGATATCACTTCATGTGAAACACATAAAGAATGAAACTGTGCCGGAACAAATGAAATCATGTCGCCCCAGTGGCAAAAAAAAAAAAAAAAATTCATTTCATTCTGTCGTCATTAAGCCACAATGTTCTGTTTAAATCAACTAAGCTCCAGAAATCACCAGGGGACGGTTTTAATAAAAGATTACAATTATTGGCTGACAAATGAGTCGGACCTTTTTTAATTTTGCGGATAATTTTTTTTTTTTTTGGTGCAGAGACGAGGTCAGCTACCAGCTGGTCGAGCAAGCCTCAAAATAAACTCGGACAACCGCGGATCCGCAGGGGTTCGACCGTCACCGGCTACAATTAACGAGCACCTCTGACTGCGGGGGGTGGGGGGTGGGGTGGGGGTGGCGACCTCTAACCTCGCCGGGGGGGATCATGGGAACTGGAGTCCCACTGTGGCTGCATGAAAGCCCCTGAGGCCTGTTAAGGAGGGGTCAACAACTGGTGACTGGCCGCCTGGAGAGCAGGCATGACAGTCATGAGATGTGTGTGTGTGTGTGTGTGTGTGTGTGTGTGTGTTGAGAGAGAGTGTGACAGGGGAATTCAGGGAGAGTGACGTTATCTCCTCAACATCAGTAGATCTTTTTTCCACTTGTTACCGGAAGAATGAAATATCAAATCTGAGATTAAGTGCCTGTTGAAACTGACGTTTTTGGCAGTTTGGCTTTTAAAGCAGAACTCCAGCTATTTTCAACTTGGATTCTGTTTTCTCATATTTTCCCTGCACCATACCTTCAGCTTCAGCAGGCCCATGAGCACTTCAAAAATACATACATTTATACAGTGCATCGACCCAAGAAGTACCCAAATTATGTCGTTTTTGGCGTATCGATTTCTCGCCCACTAATCAGATGTGTTTGTAAAAAAATGTAAATGAAAATTGATGGATTTGGTAAGATTTGGGTCTGAGCTGATTGGTGCAGAGGGAATAGACCAGGTTGCAAATAGAGTTATCCTTAACTTTCTGTGAATGTGTGTGTGTGTGTGTGTGTGAGAGAGAGAGAGAGAAAGAGAGAGAGAGAGTTGGTAATGAGGTACAAATGATTGAGCATGCAGGAGCAGATAAAATCAAATTGAGAGACCTTTAATTTTTAAGAGTTTCATTCCTGAATGTGCTACAGCTTTTCAGATTTGCACATTTAGGAAAACATTACGGGTTCAGTGTCTCAAAAATAAATAAATAAGATCAAATAAAATAAACTACAGCTTACATTCTCTACAATGTCACAGCCGGGCTGGGAAATAATGTGGACAGAAGCCCCACGGCTGGTCTGACTTTCTCACACAATAATAAATTTATAAGAGAACATCTCATTTTGGAGTCAATCTCCTCGGTTCACGCCTCCCGGACGCTTCCCGGTGGAAATTGTGGAAATTATGGAAATTCAGAAATGAGGTGCGGCACCGTTTGGCCTCTCCGTGATGTGTCATCAATTTTTACCCCAGTTGTTCGCATCCCCAACAGAAACGGTTGCTAGGCATCCTCAAACACGGCGCGGATGCTCGTGTCGACTAGATTAAAAAATAATCCAATTGTACTGCCGGTGAATTCAGCCAAATGCACATATTCTGCATAACAAACAGAAAGCAGTGAGTGTGTGTGTGAGTGTTTGTGAGTTATATGTGTGTGTGTGTGTGTGTGTGCTGGGTCTGCTGTGCGGCCTGTGTTGCTCCCAGTGCTTCAAAGAACCACGCTTAACAGAAAACACAGATTTCTGGGTTTGGGCGCTGTTCAAAAATTCATTAAGAGGGAAATTAGCATAGCAAAGCTGGGGGCTTGACCGAATTTTACCCCCAAGAACCCAAAGGCGAGCCATCGAGCCGTGCTGGTTTTAACAAACACACCAGCTACAAATAACCGTGGAAATGCCCCAGTTGGACAGCAACAGAAAGGTCATGCGGCATCAAGAGCTAAAAATAGAGATTTTATGAGCCACGTCCACAATGTTAATTAAAGTTTTCTTCTTCTGCTGGCGGTGTGTTTACAGTCCCTCAGTGGAAGGCAGGACGACTCTTATCTGGCTAAAGGAATAGGCCTATTCCTTCATTATTTTGCGAGATGGGCAGATTAAAATGATTTAACAAAGACATCAGTAAGTGGAGACGCCATATCAGATTTCACATCTTATAATAACAACATCTCAACAGCGAGGATTTTAAACGTCCACAAGCATGTCTGTGTCAAAGTGTTTTTCTTCTCATTCCTCACAAATTAATGTCCGTTTCCCTTGGGATGGTTTACGCCATGTACATGATGTGTGCAGATATTTAAATGGGGGGGGGGGGGGGGGGGGGGGGGGGGTCATGCCGAGGTGACAGCTGATTGGCAGTCCTTCTCACAGACTCACAGGTAAGTCGAGCGCACGTCAAATCAATCATGAGAGAGGATTTGAGGGGAGGTTTTATATTTCCCTGCAGGAAACTGAACTAACACAGACTTTGAACGGTCAGGTGTGACTTTGATGCATTTAATCATATCACTATCATTACTATTATAAACACATATTATTATAGAAATGGTTTCCACAGAGCTGAGTCGAGTGTGACAGCCTCTGCCACTCAGGAACAGGCATCAGGGACCGCCACATGGAAATTATATGTAAAATTATACATACATCTATTCTAAAGATACATATTCTGTTCAGATGTATTTCTTTATACATGTAGTCTATGCAAAGGTTCAAAGGTGAAACGTCTATAGATATTCTATAGATATACTGCAGTATATTACATTTTTTATTACCCTTACAATATGCAAAGGAGTTTTTTTGTATTGAGCTACTTCATTTATCTTGTTATTTGTTGTGTCTGTTTTTCTAAAGATCTATATTTCTCTCCTCTCGAGTTGTTTGGTGTTACGTCTGGACAATCTGCTGCTGGATTTACCAATTTGGGATCAATAAAGTACATCTATCCATCCATCTGTCTAGTAAATGAGCTGACCTGATGCTGATTCATCAGGATGTAGCAACTAAAGCAGCCGTCTCAGCTCGACTCTGCTCCACCTGTTTGCACGGCTGAACCGATCAACAGAATTGATCACAAGGTGACCAACTGATTAACCGATTCAGTCATTTATGGAGTAAAAGAGCTAAACATCAACTGTCTTCCTTTCTCTACACTCACATCTTTATAAAATTAATATTTCGTTTTGTTTTGGCTGCCGGTCAGACTGAGGAAGACATTTGAAAACGTCACTTCCCTTGAGATATTGTCATTATTATGATCACTTTGTAGACTAAGTGATTACCTGAATAATCAAACTGATAGATCGATCAACAATAAAATGAAACTTGACTTATTTTGCAACATGTCAGCGTCCAAAGTCGCCCATCAGGTCAGGGCTGGGCCGTCTGGACAAATACCTTGAGACTAAATACCTTGGGATCAATACTGTGCCAATACAGAAGCCCTAAGAGGCCGTGAACGCATCCTGTGATAACGAGTTAATGCGTTTTGTTTCCTTGAGATCTCCAGTTATTTATGTCATTATCGTGAAATAACAAAACGTTGTTTTCTCGACATAACAGGATAATCTTCTTAGGATCTCGAGATAAGGAAACTTTGTTTGCCCAAGATAATGACATAATTAAGTTGAGATCATCAGCAAAGCAAAATCAGTGGAATAAGATCAGAAAACTGCTGAGAAATGACAAAACATACAAGACGCCGTATCAACGACATGACGGTATCCAGTTTTCAGTTTTCAGAGTGCCAGTTCAAACCAATCACGTTTTTTTTCTAGTAACTGAATCACATATGATGAACTGTACAGCTTCCTCTGTGTGTGTGTGTGTGTGTGTGTGTGTGTGTGTGTGTGTGTGTGTTCATTTCTTTCAGTTTCCCGGCCGAGAACAGCGCCCGCTGCGATCACACGCCGCCTCGCAAACGTCGACACGGCGTCCAATCATCCGCACAGGGCCGCGCCACTGGGAGCAAAGCATTCTGGGAGTTTTAGCCGGCAACGCGGCGACTGAAAGGGCGAGAACGTCCTCGCTTCAACACAACACACACACACCTTCTTCATGTTTAACCATCACTCTTTTCGCACACACACACATTTGATCTGTTATACTTTTTGAGTGAATGCAAAAACACGCTCCCTGTTTATTTCCCTGTACTGTGTCATTTGTGTGTGTG
>NC_043996.1:28527636-28537636 GCF_902150065.1 Myripristis murdjan | reverse complement strand
CAAAATACTATTTATGTCTATGTTTCTTGACCTGTGATGAACTGTTGACGGTCCCTCAGTGTGTGTGTGTGCATGTGTGCATGTGTGTGTGCATGTGTGCATGTGTGTGTGTGTGTGTTTGCAGCTACACGATAAAATCCTGTACATTGACTGGAGTCCATTCAACACCAACGTTTATCGCTTTTCAGTAAAAAACCACATGAGGATGACATTTGGATTCTGGGATATCATGACACAAAGCTCCCGCTGTCTGAACAAGCAAATGTTTTACTGAAAAAAATAAAAATCAGAAGCACAAGAAAAACATTTTAGAGGGTTTTTACATGTAACATGACCATTCCGTTCAATCGGCTGAACTTTAATTTGACTAATAAACAACTGATTTTGCGTATGTGAGTGATATCGTGATACAAGAAGTATTAAAAAAAATACTAATCAACAAGGTGATTTTGATTTTAAACGTATCAACCAGCCCAAACTCATAATATTTTGGCCACGAATGTAAATGTTTTTATTGCTAGGGGAAACGCCGTAACTCACGACTCAGTTGAAATAAATATGAATATAAATATAAATATTATATTTGGTAAATAGCATGTTACTAATACTTTTCTTATTTATTAATTTATCATTTAATTATTTTTTTCTGTTTTATTCTGCAGGGGAAGGAATAACAATAGAAAATAAGTACAATTGCTAATAACCAATAACTGATTTACGGAACGCCGTAACTCACGACTCGGCTGAAATAAATATAAATATAAATATAAATATAAATAAAATTTTTGGTAAACAGCCTGTTGCTGTACTTATTTATATATCATTTGGTTATTATTTTTTCTGTTTTATTGTGCAGTGGAAGGGCTCACAATGGAAAATAAATATTACACTTGCATTTACATTTACATTTATTTTTATCTATTTTATTCTGAGGCTGGTGTATCATGAATTTTTCCAAGAATTCATTAAAATCAATGACTTTCCGTGTCTGGAACAGATTTTCAAAATTCCACGAACTTTCCACAAATTCCACAAAATGTAAAAAAAATTTGCCACCAATGTATTGATCGCTAGAAAAAAGCTGTTCTGGTTTCGACTGTAATGTTGTGATGTGAAGTTTCTGTTTTAGATGCTGAACTGGATGAACAAACTGACACGGGCCACTGTGCCAAGGTTTTGCACCAGCAACCTGATCCCGAGCGCTTACAGGAGCAGATGCCGCGTTCCTCCATGACCGGGCAGCGGCGGCGTACAGTCGGCTCGGCGTTGACCTAATTCACAAGCCAAGCGGCATCCCTGCAGGGCAGAGCGCACGGCGCACAGCACAACAAGACAAACACACCCGGCTCGGCTCGGCTCCGTGTGTGTGACGTCGCCGCCGGCAACGTGCCACACACACACCCCGGGACTCGCAACTGACCTGCATCCCATCGGAGGTCGCGCCGATCGGCCGTCGCGAAGGTGAAGATCCGGATTGTGGTTCGAGTGTACCGCACCCGTAAAGTCGCGGGTTCGCTCCCCGCGGCCGCCGTCATGTCCGCACGCAGCTACATGTTCTGCTCCAACTCGAGTGAGAAAGTCAGAGACAATGAACCTCTGCCTCTTCACTCACTGCGACTCGCGCTGAACAAGATCTCACCGCTGACCTGATTTCCATTTAAAGCCACTGTAATCTTCTATTTTGGGTTTATAGTCTCTGAATGGTGGCCACATGGCTGAGAGAGGCTGTGCGGCAACCTGAGGGCCGCACGTTTGATCCCTGTCAGTGTGTAAACAACTGCACAGGGGGAAAACACACAACTCTAAACACAAAACTACCTCGGAGAAATTTAACTAAGTAACACTGGATAAAGCCAAATAAAACTATAAAAAGCACCTAGTAGAGGGGGTTAGATCACAAAATAATTCCCGAGTATGACACCGCTGCTGCCCACCGCTCCCTCAGGGGATGGGTCAAACACGGAGAACAAATTTTGCATCCTTATGCAATATGAAAACAGTTTCATTCAAGTATAAGTAAAGTATATTTCAAGTACAT
The DNA here is from genome assembly GCF_902150065.1 of Myripristis murdjan. Lineage (NCBI taxonomy): Eukaryota > Metazoa > Chordata > Actinopteri > Holocentriformes > Holocentridae > Myripristis > Myripristis murdjan. The sequence goes on along the minus strand of NC_043996.1, from coordinate 28,535,598 downwards.
TGAGTATACAAATGGTTTACTTTAAGTAAAAGAGCAGTACAACTCAAGTACAGGAAATGGTATTATTGTTGTTTATTGTTTATTGTTTATCCCCATTAGTCACTGCCTCAGTAGTGACTATTCTTCCTGGGGTCAAATAAGAAATACAATATAATCAAAAGATTTACAAGCAAAACCTAATAAAAAAACAAAATAAAAAATAAAAAATAAAATAAATTAAAAACATGTAACATATACAGTCACACATATATCAAAAAAATGAAAACAACTATCATTCTAAATAACAAATGAAAACAACAACTATCATCCTAAATAACAGAGAATGATAAACAAAATATAACAGACATAACATACCTACAGAAGTAAACAAAAATAGAACATATGTCCATATAGTAAAGATAATTTTACTTAGTACACTAAGTTGAAATCGAATGAGCGTAATACAATAAACATCCATTACTCACATTACTCACAAATAGTATCAATCTAGAACAACTTCTTTCTGTATTATTATAAGTATACTTATATATAAGTAAAGTAACCTTGAAGTTTACTCGAGTATACTCAAAAATGGGCCAAATCAGGGTACTTTTAGTATAAGTATACTTTGTAAGTATACTAACTAGTACATATGTAAGTACACTACTAGTACATAAATACAAGTATACTTGGTAAGGAAAGTATACTTGATAAAGTACACTCAAACGCCACTTAAGTATACTTGGAAAGGTAAACTATAAGTTTACTTCTTTTTGGTAAGGGTACACTATGCAACTGTCAGGATTTGCCAATTCAACACAGAGATGGGTATCATTCAATACCAGGTCTTGAATGATACTTTTTTCAATACCATTTTATAAAATCTAGTTATAAAATCAGTTTTATAATGTCTCTGGGTGTCATGTGGTGTTTTTCCTTCATGCTTCTCTGGTACAAGCGCGCCGCATGTTTACTGCCTCAATGACGCTGATGGGATTCGCTCTTTAGGGACTGAAATTCAGCAAATTGATCGGTGCCATAACAGTATTTAAGTTCGGTACCCAACATGTTGGATATTCATTAAAAGTTAATCACGTCCCCTGCCACACATCGCTTTAGCCAGTTAGTGTGAAAAAGCCATATGTTTCACGATATGGCATCTATTCAAAAGTTATATGTCGTTTTTATGAGAAGTCACTACGGCCAATTCAACCTTTCCACCAAGTTTCATGCAAATGACTTTTTGAAATAGCCTACTAACAAACAAATGAGGAGAGAAAATGGGGCGACACAGCAAATAAAAGTGTATAAAAACAGTTGAAAGACCCCATGAAATGGACTCTGACTTTGTTGATTTGATGTATTTCCTGCTGAAACAGGAAGTTTGAGCGGGACAAGGTGCAGGTAGAAATCGTTCACATGGGCAAACCAAGAGGATCTCATGTTTGGGAGAGAAACACTTTTATTTTGAAGGGTTGAGGTGGATGAGAGAGGATGTTTAAGGATTTGTGAAGGTTTTATTGGCTGAAACTTGAATTTGCAGCCACTAGAGCAGGATGATGATGTCACTATTTAAGATGCTCTGTTTTTACAGGAAGTAAAGGTCACGTGAGGTCATTTCATGGGGACTTTAACACATTAAATTACAACACACACACAAAAAAATATTAACAAGGTACAAGTGTGTTAGAGCTGTTCAGCATGACCATAAGTCGCTCTGTGTACGACTTATTGACCCGACTTCCACTGAGAACCGCTGAAATAAAATCTATTTTGGGTTTATAGAATCTACAAGACGTCTTTTAGTGATCGGAGAGGTCGCACCGCACCTGGAAGGTCGCAGGTTCAATCCCTGCAGGTGCAAAAAGCGACAGCCAGATGTTTCCTTGGAGCGAAACGCTGACGCTCCGCCTGCTCACGCGCTCCGAGTCTGGACTGGATCTGACGAGTGGCCTGATTTGAAAGCACCTGTAATCATCTAATTCGGGATTAATAGAGTTTGAGAGGCGACCCGGTGTTTACAAAAGGTCACGGCGTAACACAGAGAGAGTCACAGCTTCAATCCCTGTGAAGAAAGAGGATTCCCGTGAACAGGAAGATAAAGGTGTCGCTCCTGTAATCACGCTGATGGACGGGCGAAAGTTTAGAAACGCCGCGCTGTAGCCCGAAGGTCACCGCTTTATTCCTCACGAAAGCCAATCAACAGCGTCCTGTCGAGATCCGTCGGGCGAGACGCTCGACGTCTCCGCCTGCTCGCTAATTGTAAGTCGCTCTGGATAGGATTTCAGCGCCGGCCGGCCGCAGCGGTAATCTCCTCTGCGTGGCCGAATGATTAAAGAGACCGTGCGGCCGCCTGAAGGTCACCGGCGCCCGCCGCTGCCAACGTGTCCATCAACACGTGGCCCGTCGCCGATTCCTGCCCCCGAGCCTCGACCCGCTCCGGCGGTGTGAGTTACTCTGGACCGGATCGTGTGACTTCGTGGTCTTTAGCATCCCCGAGCTGAAACCGCTCAGAAAATCAGATCACCTTTAAGGAGGCTCATAGTTTTGTTTGATGCTGGCTTGGGTTTGTGTAAAAACCTGACTTTTTGCACCTTAAAGGAAAGGTAACAGCGAACTATTAAAGCTTTAGTTGTCCCTGATGTGCTATTGAGGAATATCAAGAAGGCCTTTATTGTCCCGTCATAGAAACAACCCACAAAGATTACCTTGTAAAGTCATTTGTTGTTAATAACATGAAATTTAAAACTCTTGAAACTAAGACTTTATTAAGGCGTGTGGTGTGTTCTCAGTAAAAAGATCAATTTAAGGAAATGTTAAGTGTTTTGTACCGAATGGCATGAGCTAAATCTCTTGTTCAACGATGGCTTGATGTTATTGCATTGCTAGGATTAACATAAAACATGGAAAATTGAATTTACAACTTAAATGAAAGGTAACATTTCAAGTTCACAATTAAGAAAGGCATCCTTAAATACCATCCCAGCAACCCCTGAAATGCTATGTGAGGGGATGTCCTTAAAAACGACGACTGCGATACCTATGAATTATATCTTAATTCGCCATTTGTTGACAATTACGTGAAATTAGGGGGAAAAATAAGGGGCATATTAAGGGTTTCGTGTTTGACCGGGGTCAGATAAACGCCGAAAAATCTAAAATCAAACATTTTATTGGCCGAGTTGTCTCCACTTTGCTCCAGCCAACACTTTGATAAGGAAAATTATTTTTATAGGATGAAGTGACACATATGGTGCAAGGTCAACAGGAACTTCAGTAGTAAGTGGACAGTGCAGGACATGAAGTACATACATACTCAGCAGACCATATGTGATTTAAGTGCCATCTGCTTAGAGAAGTATTTTCCATAGAGTTTGAAAGGGACGGGGGGGAAAAAAAAAAGTTTAAAAAAATGATGGGAGCGATAGGGTTTCGCCACGTAAAGACGACAGAAAGCACTTTCACAGACACAAGGAGTGAAGTGTTTGTGCCGGCCGGATCGCACACGGCGACCGCGGGGCTTCAGGCGAGGCAGAGAGATACAGCTCGCCATGTCAGGAACATTAAATATTTAGCAAAAAGTGGCTGGATTAAGACCTGCTTTCAAAAAGGTCGGATGGCGAGGAGGAGGAGGAAGAGGAGGAGGAGGTAAGAAGATAAAGGAGTGCGGTGTTATAAATAATTACAACTCAGATTTCTAAATCTCTGACTCAAATGGAATTGAAAGATCGAGAAAAAAAAAAAAAAAAAAGGGAAAGGGGAAGGGGTGCGGGGAGAGGAGGAGGGGGTGAAAAAAGATTTCCGGCTCTGGGAAATTTGAGGAAACAAAGTCGGAGAGGGAAAGAGAAAAAGATTCATCCCCCAGCTGCTGGTTTTGAATAGACAGGGAACAAAATGTGAAAAAAAAGACGAAGAAAAAGAGCCATCCAGAGAGTGGCGAAGAATGAGAGGAGGAAAGAAATAGACGGTGTAGGGAAATGGGAAAAGGAAGGAAAAGAGGGAACGGGATCAAGGAGGGGAGACAACAGAGGGACACTGGAGATGTAAAGGGTAGGAATCGGAGTGAAAGGCCAGCAGAGGGAGAGCGACAGGCCCTCTCTGTGGACCCCGACCTTTACAAAGGTCAACCATCGGCACCTCTCTTCATCTTCCTCACATCCTCTCGCAAAAACCACCACACTCAATTAGTTAAGTGCAATCAAAAGGCAGCTCTGTAATTGGCACGGGATAGATCTTACAGCATTATCTTCAGCTAATCACCAAAACTTCTAATTGCGCTTTAAAAAAAAAAAAAAAAAAAAAAAAAAAAAGAGAGAGAGAGAGAGAGATCGGGACGCATTAACCTTGGAGGACGGAGCGTCTTAAACGTCTAATTGGGGAAAGTAACGGCTTCGGCTTCCGTTTGGCGACAGACCAAACTCGAGGAGCAGATGGAGGTCGGACCCCCAGTCCAAACGAGCGTCCACCGGGCTGTTTTTGGAGGGAAAACGGCAACGGATCACATCGTACGCCGCCATCATCATCATCATCATCATCATCATCATCATCATCATCATCATCAACATTATGTATCGCATCGGGATCCCACCACGGCTCAAAATAAGAATCCGTGATGTGATTTTGAAGTAAATAAATTCCAAAAAGGGCGAGAAATTAACACTGAACTCTGCTGGCGAGTGTTTTTTTTTTCTGCATCTCAACACTGTAAAAAAAAAAAAATAATAAATCCACTGGAGAAAATCTGGGTAAAAAATCTACCATTTGGATGTTTTGAATGCTAAAGAATCTGTTTCCATCATTTTTATTTTGAAATCAAATGTCATTTTCTTGATCCAAGCAGGCTAATCTGCCTTATTCCCAGATAAAAAAAAGAAAAAATTTTTAAAAAATCACAAATCAAATGGAAAGCAAAATTTGAACACCTGAATATGAGGCTAAATCACCTGTTTAGTTGTAGATTTTTTTTGCAGCTTAGTGAGCTCTTTGCCAGGTGAAACACTGAACTTTTGGACTTTGACATCACTGTGCCATATATACAAAAAAAAAAAAGTTTCCTGCGCTGACTTCATCTCAGATTATCATCATCACCATAAAATGATGCCTTAATCGAGCAGCTGCAATCAGGACACACAAACTTTATTCAACATATTCAACTAAACAATAAATCATTGGGGCCAAGGTGTGCCTCTTTGCCCCGCCACTCGCTCCACTACACGTCAGCCACGTTACTACTTGGTGGATTTTGTCATTTTAATCATTTTAAGCTAAGCAGCATGTGGTTTTTAATCCACAAAGGTAAGGTGAGGATTTGTTTTTTTTTCCTCTCTCTTCCTTGAGCTGAACATTTCATGTACGCACCGAGTGGGTTTTATGACCCCGTTTGCCCTTGAGGCCTGTTAAAAACCCACTGTGTACCTTCACTCCCAACACACTTTGGTTTAAAGTGCACAGTTTTCATCCAGAGAGAGCGTTTGCCTCCGCTCTGCACACAGGCCTCCTCCTCTGCAGCGTGAGACTGGACTGCTAGCAGGTTAATCCTCTCATCTCTCCCTGGCAGCTTGGTACATCCTGGATTTACACAAATGCCTCCTGTGTGCATGTGTGTGTGTGTGTGTGTGTGTGTGTGTGTGTGTGTGTGTACATACACCGTCCTGCATGTCTAATGCCATGTTTCAGCAGCTGACCTGCAGCTTTGCATCGCACAGCATCGGCAAAAAGTCAGCATTACCCAAAATAATACAGAAAACCTGCTTATTGCACTGTGAGTGTTGCTCTGTGTGACTGCAAACAGCAGGAAAGCAGCGCCGCGCGTAACGTTCAGGTGATGTTACGTAATCTCCAGCAGCCGTTAGACGTCCAAAGCTGATTGGAAGGCGTCGGCACTTTGAGAGCATCTGACTTCTTCATCAATGTGCCAGATTGACCTGAGGTACCGAAATATGGGCAAATATTTCTTCTACCGCCTCTGAAAGTGCTAACGTTAGGCTACTTTTGATGTCCCACCACTTTTTAACCAAAACTGTGAGAATGGCGAGCACAGCTAGCGTGGAGAAAAGGCTTTGATGATGCCAAAGCTGTCTTTACTTTTTGAGGAACGTCACTATTGTTTGATTATTATTACACTTATACCGACGCTAATCGTAGCAACAGTAAACTCTGACAGTTTTTATCTGATTTGGATCAAACTTGGCAGGTTCAGGACGTTTTTTTCCCAAATGGGTCAGAGGTCAAAGTCAAGGTGGAACATATAATAAAACAAAACAGCACGTAGCCTGGTTATATATTTTAGTCTGTTTTTTTTTTTGGTTTTTTTTTCTGCATACAGTTCTCGTCCACAGTGGCAGCAGATTTTTGCTTACAGTTTTCTGATGCAACCACAAAGCCTCTATAGAGAAAAGCCGACGAGTGTTATTGTAAAAAAAAAAAAAAAGCATGTCTGAAAATGGTAGGAATGACAAACATATAAACAGGCCGATCACACTGTGTTTACATGTGGAGGGGGGGGTGGGGGCATATAAACACTATGTGCCGCTCCTGGAGACTCGGTGTGTGAGTGTGTGAGTGTGTGTGTGTGTGTGTGTGTGTTTGCAGAAGCGTTTGGATGTTTTCGCTCGGCTGCAGCCCAGAGCAAAGCGATCCGCCGTTCCCACAGCCGCTCTCACTGAGCTGCGAATCCACCTTTAACCCAAAGAGCCCGCAGCTCCGGTTTCAGCTCGCTGACGAGTGAAGGAGGAGGACCGACAGGCAATCTGGACTGGCATCTCTCTCTCTCTCACTCACACACACACACACACACACACACACACACACAATGTTAACCTCGCTCATTCTCACTCTGTCCTCGTTTGTCTGGCCTGTGTGCCTCTGCTCCTCACGAACCACTTCAGTTGGTAGAAGGTTCTTTTGGCTCCACCATGAACTATTTCGAAAAAGGTGCTTTACAGAACTTTTTTTTGCTGTTAAAATACTTTGAAGAATCATTTCTGCTTCCTCAGATCACTTTTTTTTTTATGGGGCTTTGAAGAACCTTTAGGGAACCATTTCAAGAGATGGTTCTTGACATCACTGTTGCCTGAAGGTTCTCATGTGGCACCACCATGAAGAACTATTTCAAGTAACAAGTGGTTCCTCAAAGAACTGTTTTCACGGCTCTTTGAGGCGCCTGTGAAGCTTTCAGAGAAACGGCTTTAAATAGGTCTTTTAACGACTATTTCCTCCAAAGATTGTTTTGAGCACCTTTGGGATTTTTTGACTGATCGTTTAAAGAGATGGTTCTTAGCTCTCTGAATGGTTCTCTGTGCAGTCAGAAACGGTTCTCATGCAGCATCACCATGAAGAACTCTTTGAATTAACCTCGGTCGGCTCCTCCAAGAACTTCTGAGGCACCTCTGACGCTTTCAGAGAAACGGCTCTTTGAAGAACCACAGTCTGAAAGGTTCTCTGTGAAAAGGTTCTCCTGTGGCGTCGCTCTGAAGAACCGTTCTCAGTTCCACTAGATTTTTCCGTGGCCGTGCTACTGATGTCTGCTCAAGTGGGAAATTACTTTCCTCTAAAATTATGCAGTAATTGCAAGTTAATATGATGCATTACGAGAAAAAATGATATTACGAGGACATTATTATATACAATTCATTAGATTTAATTACATTTTTGACTGCTTTATTACATTTTTGAGTCGTCCAGTGGAACATTTTAGCCCAGTTTGGCCGGTTCCTGCATTGTTAGTCACTACAAGGCTTGATAAGAGCGTTGGCTCGCTCTCAGGAACAAGCATTTCCACATGGATCAAGCTTGGATGCACATTTACACACACTTACATTCCACCTGCCTACTAAAACACACACACACACACGCTCGTCCTCCCTCCAAGCTCACTCCTGCCCACAGATTGTTTTGTCTGCGCGATAAAAAGCTGGAGCCAGAATGAACAACATGTTAATATCCCTGAAGTAGAGAGTGGGAGCGATTATCTGGATGAGACAC